>NW_024096612.1:0-5091 GCF_016545835.1 Crotalus tigris | reverse complement strand
ATAGGCAAAACCTCCAATTTCAATCCAATCAGAAACATTTCTACGAATCCATCAATGGAGAAACTGCAAGGAATCAGTCAGTACCTGACAAGGAAGAAACAGTGCAGTTCTGGAAGCAGATATGTGATAACCCAAAGAAATACAACAAGGATGCGGCTTGGTTAAAAGAGGTGGATGCAAATAAAACAGAAGTTGAAATGAAAGAACTAGCAATAACAACAAAAATGGTAGAAAAAAGAGCAAAGAAAATCAAAAATTGGTCAGCACCAGGTGAACATGAACTGCATGGGTTTTGGTTGAAACATCTAACTGTTATACACCCACTCATTGCCAAACAGTTCAACAATATACTACAAGAGGAGAAATTGAAAAGTGGCTAACAACTGGGAAAACCTACCTAATAATGAAAAATCCAGCAAAAGGGGCAACACCAGGTAACTACAGGCCAATTACCTGCTTACCAACAACTTTCAAATTACTAAATGGTGTAGTAGCTGATGCAGTGCAACAGCATCTAGTTGAAAACAATCTCTTTCCACCTGAGCAGAAAGGAAACCGCCCCAATAGCAGAGGAACAAAAGATCAACTCCTAATAGACCAAATGATCTGGGAAAACTGCAAGAGAAGGAAGACCAACCTGAATGTGGCAGGGATTGACTACAAAAAGGCATTTGACTCTCTGCCACATGACTGGATAATCAAGTGCCTAGAAATAACAGGAGTCAGTAGAAACATCAGAAAATTTGTGCAAAGATCAATGGCACAATGGAAGACACAGTTGCAGATCAATGGTGAAAGGCTGGAGAGGTTAATATCAAGAGAGGAATATTTCAAGGAGAGTTCATAGATTCATTAGTCACCAATTACTAGTTGTTATTGCACTGTTTCCTCTCGTCACCAATACTGAATAACCAGGGACATGGTTATCAAACATCCAAAAACATTGTAGACTATAAACACCTCCTTTAGATGGATGGATCTCTGAAGCTGTATGGGAAAACAAAAAGAAAAACATCATCTGAAATAGAATCGCTTGCTCCTCAACACTGTCCGTATATATAGCCAAGATATTGTAAGGATTTTGGCTTGGAAAATGTGCCACACTTAGCTATCAAAAAAGGAGGAAAAATAGTTGATGAGAATGAAAAACTGAAGGGAATCAAGATGACCCCCACGGAAAATAACATTAAAAAGTTGGATGAGGAAGAATATACAAATACTTGGGAATCCTGTCAAGCTGACAACAATCAAGAACACGAGTCAAGAAAAAGGTTAGAGGTGAATACATCAAGAGAGTGAAGAAGATCTTAAAGTCCAAACTCAATGGAGGAAATACCATAAAGGCAATCAACACATGGGCAATCCCAGTCATTAGGTACACAGCTGGAATAGTGGACTGGACTCAAGCAGAACTAAAAGCAATGGATAGGCAGACCAGAAAAATAATGACAATGAATCATGCCCTCATCCACGCAGTGACATTGATAGACTTTATCTACCAAGGCAAATAGGTGGGCGTGGAATGCTACAAGTAATTTTGTTTTTTCCAGGGATTGGGTCTGAAGAAGGAAAGAAATGAGCTTTGAGAAAAGGAAAAGAATATCTGAAGAACAATGATGAAGATGCACTGAAATTAGTATATCAGAAAGGCTTACTGATTACTGGAAAGACCAAACTGGCCTACAAGAAAGACCAAATGAAGAAAAGAATAGAGGCATGGGAAGACAAAGCACTACATGGTCAGTACATTAAAAAAAAAAATAGCTGGGAAAGCAGATAATAACAGGACCTGGCAATGGCTAAGAGCAGGAAAGTTGAAGAAAGAGACCGAGGGACTAATTCTGGCTGCACAAGACCAAGCCTTAAGGACAAATGCATACAAAGTCAAAATTGAGAGGACAGCAACAGACAGTAAGTGCCGCCTATGCAAAGAAGCTGAAGAAACAGTGGACCACTTGGTAAGCTGTTGCAAGAAGATTGCACAAACTGATTACAAGCAGCGGCATGACAAAGTAGCAACAATGGTGCATTGGAAGATCTGCAAAAAATATCATTGCCTGTAAGCAAAAACTGGTGGGATCATAAAATAGAGAAAGTCATAGAAAATGATAAAATTAAACTGCTCTGGGACTTCAGAATTCAAACAGACAAGAACCTGCAACATAACACCCCAGACTTAACAATTGTCGATAAGAAAGACAAAAAAGTCTGGATAGTGGACGTGGAAGTGCCTGGTGATAGCAGAATAGAAGAGAAAGAACTGGAGAAGATAACAAAATACAAAGACCTACAAATAGAAATAGAAAGACTGTGGCAAAAGAAAGCAAGGGTAGTACCAATAGTCATAGGCGCCTTGGGTGCAATCCCAAAACAACTGGAGCACCACTTGAACACCATTCCGGCAGTGACAAAATTTGCTAATATTAGTCAATTGCAAAAGGCGAGGCCTTATTAGGAACTGCTCCATCTGCGACGATACCTGTAATTACCATTCAAACCATCACTCGTGCCTACTCCCAGGTCCGGGTAAGGACCGATAGGTAGACAGTACACCAAATCCAGTCTGAACATCTGGCTCGACTGGCGATGATTGTTTAATAATAATAATAATAAAGTGGGAAGGGACTTTGGAGGTCATCGAGTCCAACCCCCTGCTCAGGCAGGAAACCCTACACCATTTCGGACAAATGGCTGTCCAGTCTCTTCTTAAAAACTTCCAGTGTTGGGGCATTTACTGCTTCTGGAGGCAGGCTGTTCCACTGATTAATTGTTCTCACTGTCAGGAAGTTTCTCCTTAGTTCTAGGTTGCTTCTCTCCTTGATTAGTTTCCACCCGTTGCTTCTTGTCCTGCCTTCAGGCGACTGGAGAAATGTGACTCCTCCTTCTGTGGGGCATTCCATGAGATAATTGGAAGGCGCTTATATGTCATCCCTAGTCTTCTGTTTAATTAAACTAGAAAGAACCCAATAATCCAGCAAACGTCCTTACATGTTCTTTAGCCTCCAGTCCCCCTGCTCATCTTGTTGCTTTCTCTACCCTCTTTCTAGAAGCCTCAAAATATTTTTTACATCGTTGGGGACCCAAAAATGGAATGCCGTTCTTGCAAAAATGTGACGGCCTTCTTGTCCTGCCTTCAGGTGCTTTGGAGAACAGCTTGACTCCCTCTTCTTTGGGGCAGCCCCTGAGATATTGGAAGGCTGCTATCACGTCCCCCCTCGTAGGGATAGTCTCTGTTTATATACCAGCGGCTTCCCTTATCGGTGTTGGTGGGAGTGTTCTTGATGATCTCTTCATTGGAGTATTATCTTCTGCTTAATTATTTGTCTGGTGTTCATCCACGCTTATCTGTGTTTCTCTTTCTTCGAGATCCCTACTGCTCTCTGAGCTTGCTTCTTTTCTTGCAGACGTTTCAGGATCTCAAAAAAGGGAATCAAATGATGGGGGGGGGGAAACAGGGAACACATGTAGTCCTCAACTTACAACAGTTCGCTTAGTGACCGTTCAAAGCTACAACAGCACCGAAAAAAGGGACTTACGGCCGTTTTTCACCCTTATGACCGTTGCAGCGTCCCCTACGGTCACGTTGATTTACATTTGGATGCTGGATAGCTGACTCGCATTTACGACGGTCGGGGTGTCCCAGGGTCACGTGATCCCCTTTGTGCGACCTTCTTGACAAGCAGAGTCAAGGGGGGGGGAGCCAGAGTCACTCAACAACCGTGTGACTCGCTTAACAACATGCGGTGATTCACTTAACCCATGTGGCAAGATAAGTTGTAATAAATTAATAAATTTATGATAACAAATTTCTCACTTAGCAGCAGACATAAGAACGGCCACGGGACTTGGGTTTGGCCAGTCTAAAGAAAAGAAGAAATAGGGGAGACATGATAGCAGCGTTCCAGTATTTGAGGGGCTACCAGAAAGAAGAGAGCGGTGGGTGCCAAGTTATTCTCCAAAGCACCAGAGGGAAGGACGAGAAACAATGGTTGGAAACTAATCAAGGAGAGAAGCAACCTGGAATTAAGGAGAAACTTCCTGACAGTGAGGACAATCAACCAGTGGAACAGTTTTCCACCAGAAATCGTGGGCGTTCCATCACTGGGAATTTTTAAGGAGAGACTAGACAGTCACTCATCTGAGATGTTATAGGTTCTCCTGCTTGAGCTGGGGGCTGGACTAGAAGACCTCCAATGTCCCTTCCAGCTCCTATTCTATTCTATTCTATTCTATTCTATTCTATTCTATTCCATTCCATTCCATTCCATTCCATTCCATATTCTATTCCATTTCTTATTCTATTCTATTCTACATTCCTATTCCACTCTATATTCCTATTCCATTCTGTATTTCTATTCTATTCTATTCTATTCTATTCTATTCTATTCTATTCTATTCTATTCTATTCTATTCTGTAATTCTATTCTATTCTACTCTACTCTACTCTACTCTACTCTACTCTACTCTACTCTACTCTACTCTACTCTACTCTACTCTTATTCTGTTCTTATTCTGTTCTGTTCTATTCTATTGAAGACTCCATGTAATAAACACTAGTGGGAGGAGGGCAAAGACTTGAAATCCCCCGCTTGTTGCGTACAGCCACAAACTGCCTCAGTATCTTTCTTTGATGTCATCAGGCGTCTGTTCTACTGACTTTATCACTAGGATTTCTATAAAAGGGTGAGTAAGGACACGAGTTGGCTGCTTTTCCAGTTTTTAAAGGAACAAACATAAGGTGCCGGGGGGCGAAATCCAAATTTCTGGGAATAGCAATGCTCTTTCCCCCCGCCTTGTGCGTGGGACACCACGCTTGGAAAATAGATTCCGGTCAGCCCTCCCCATGCTGGGGATGGGGGGGGGGGTTTCAAGGACTACAATTCCCAGCCAGAGTGGAGGTAATGGGTGCTGTAGTCCAGGCGCTGAAGGAAGGGGGAAAGCTCACTGAAATTTACGCTGTGAGATCCTTGGTGCTCTCTGAGCTTGGTGGTTTTGTTGTAGATGTTTCATGACCCAACTAGGTAACACCATCAGTGCTAGAAGGGAATGGGTTTTATGGAGGAGGAGGAGGAGGAGGAGGAGGAGGAGGAG